>NC_056745.1:976398732-976443732 GCF_019279795.1 Protopterus annectens
AGGTTGCTGTCAACCTGTGTCCCCAGATCTCTTATAATGAATTCAGCATTCAGTGGGAACTGAGTTTTTTCCCAAAGAGGATGACAATGCATTTTTTGGCATTAAGCTTAAGGCCATGGTTTCGACACCAGTCATTGGTCTCAGTGAGTCCTTTCTGTAGGATGTCTACATCACTTGGGGAGTTAATAATGGCTCCCAGCTTGCAGTCATCTGTGAGCTTAGTCAGCCAGAGTCCCTCCATGTTGGCCTGGACGTCTGAGAATTAGATGCCAAACAGGAGAGGACCCAGGACCAATCCCTGTGGGACTCCACTCATGACTGGTTGGCAGTCTAACTTGGAGTCCACTACTTTCACACTGTGGGTTCTATCTGTAAGTCAATTTGCAACCCACCTAGTGATATAGGGGTTGATGCCTAGTTTGGTGAGCTTATCAATAATTCCTGACTGGGGAATGGTATCAAAGGCCTTGGCCAGATCGAGGTAGGCTGTATGAACTGCCTTGCCCTCATACACAGCTCTGGTGACTAATTCAAAGAAGTCAACCAGGTTGAGCAGGCATGATCTACCTTTCACAAAATCAAACTGCGTGGGATCCAGAGTTTGGAGATTCCCTATATCCTTGTTAATTAGGTCCATGACGATGCGCTCCATAGCCTTACATATCAGACTCATCAGGCTAATGGGGTGATAATTCCCAGGGTCTGTAATCGCTCCCCCTTTATAGAGAAGGATGACTGTAGCAGTGTGCCATTCAGTGGGGACAAAGCCTGAGGTGAGGCTGTGATTGAACTGGGCACACAGATGTGGTGCCAGTTCACTTTGTAGTTCTTGTAGAACACATACAGGGATATTGTTGGGTCCCATGGAAGCTGTCTTTGTGGCCTTGGAAAATGCAGCTTTAACCTGTGCTGCAGTAATGCTGGGTGCCTGGCATTCCTCATGTATTGTGATTGTTCCTTTGGAGGGGGGTGGGGGGTAAAGTTGTCATTGAATCTGTCGTTGGCAATATCTGTTGGCTCATAATAGGAGATACCATTGTGCAGTAACTTAGACCAAACCTGGGTATTGCCATGGAGATTCTTGATATAACTATAGAAGGCTTTGTGGTTGTTTTTAGTGTCTGCTACAATTCTGCCTTCATAGCTGGATTTAGAAGTTTTGATGAGGCAGCTCAACTTTTTGTTGAGACTAATAAGGGAGTTTTTCCAGTCTTGGGACTTTATCTTTTTCTGCAACAGTTTCTCCCTTCTGTTGTAGAGTTTATCAATGGCAGAGGACCACCAGATTGGCTCCCTTTTTTTGGAGAGAACGTCTTGGTTCTGTTGGATATGGCTAGTTCCATGCATTTATGAATGTGTTGTACAGTGCATTGGTGTATAAGTTGGCAGTCATGCATCTATTTGTCATTGACATGGGAACCGTGAAGTTAGCCACCTCTGTTTTTAGGAGCCCAAAGTCAGCTTTAGAGAAGTTTTTCATGGTGGTTACCTTTGCAGGGCTGTGGGTGAGATGTGGATTTCCATGGTGATTAGTTTGTGGTTGGATCTAACCAGGGAGGAATTGACTATTGGTGTAGAGCAATGGTTGCAAATGTTAGTAATAACCAGGTCAAGGACGTTGCTTCTTCTAGTGGGGGTAAGAATGAGCCGGTCCAGGGCATTGGAATTGGTGAATTCCAGGAAGCGCTGGACTAGTGTATTGGTGTATGAGTAGTTTTCCAGTTGATGGAGGGATAAAGCTGTAGACACTGTAATCTACTTTTTTATTCTTCTATTATAACTGAGCTACTGTCAGAATAAGGCTCTGCAGTGGAATACTCCAGTGGTGGTCAGTGGCTTCAAAGCAAGTGGGCTAAAAGAAGCAAGGGGGAATTTTGAATAAGGTGGCACTATGCTATGTCACGTAAATTACCATGACCTGCGATCAAACAACAGACGGAATCAGTCATTTTCACTTACATGCTGCCTCATTGCTCATTCATTGTAGCTACTTTAATGATTATGTACTCCAGATGTCTGACTGCAGTAAACAGGGCAAGCCTTAGGTGAAATGGAGCCTTATACATAGAACTACATGAGACTCCCCTGTTGAACACTGGCCCCCTCAACCTCCGCAACTCACATCTACTGTTTACCCTCATCATGACCCCTCTACATTCAGGCTGATTATTTCTTTCTTGTTTTTCACACTTTCTTAATTTTAGATTTTTTTCCTTGATCCTTTTAATACATCATAACTGCTCAAGACTCATCTATAATAAGTGTAGAGGAAGTAACAGAAATGAGGCAGGGGTCTGGAGCCTGTTAAGACACCTAAAGACATATAGTTCTAGATGGTGTCTCAAGCATCGTAGAGATTTTTTCCATCCCCTTCATCCAATAGCACCCTGAAATAAAATCAGAATTAAGAACAGAAATTCAGTCTTATTTTTTTTCTTTCAAGGGAAAAGTAAATTGTGTCTAAAGCTTAATGCTCAAAGGTTGTGTCTAAAGCTTAATGCTCAAAGGTAGCAAAATCATAGTTCCCATTATACCAAGAAGACAAATATTTGCCAGGCTAGATAAATCTCCCTGAGAATAGTGCCTGCCTCATTACCCCTCCAAAAAGATAGTTGCCCTTTTGTACCTCTCTGGTATTAGACTGGGATAAATGTCAATGCACAGATGGCTACAGGCATGCAGTTGTGGGTCTGGAGGAGGAAATCAGACCACCTGGTTAAAACCTAAATAAAGACAAGCGGAGTACATGCAGAATCTGCAAAAAATGAATTGCAGCCAAAATCTTAGCAATCGAACCAAGTTCTGTGAGATGGCAATGCTACTTGCTGAGCAACTGTGCCAACCAGCAGTTACTATCATGCACATCCTGCCCACACCAAACCTCCTGTTATTGTGTAAAATGCTGATGTTTGACTGTGATGGAAAGTGAAAACAGTTCAGGACAACTTCTATATGCAGATGCACTCTAACCAAACAACTCATTTTCATCTGTGTTACCTCCCATACCCATCAATTGCAGCCACTTTATTGAATTTGCACACCTGGGATGTCTATGTATATCAAGAATAGCCCCAGAAAAGTCTACCAGATGACTTTGCAGATATGCAAACAAATTCTGAAAGATCAGAATAATAACTGCTTAACTTGAGCAAATGACAGCAGGGCCAGGCATTTATACTTGCCAAAAGTCTTCATACCCAGCAATTAATTATATATTTGTTGAATGTTCATACCTCAGATGTCTGACTGTTATAAAAAAAAATTATGTTTACAATAATGAACTTCAGGTTTGTTTCATACAAACAATAGATGTATAAAGTATTCCAACTTGCTTCATACCAATATATGTTAGTTCTGTAAAGCCAAAATGGCTGTTTAACATGAGAATATGACAACATCATCCAAACAGAGTTCATATAACCAGCAATTATAGCCTCTTTGTTGACTGCATGTACATTAGATATCTGATTTCAATAAAAATGGTCACAGTAAGGTATTTCATCTTAGCGTTACATAAGCAACAGATACAGTTAAGGATTACAGCTTGCCTCACACAAATTAATATTATGTCTGCCAATCCAGAATATTGTCTGCTTAAACTGAGCAAATAAATTCTATGTCACTCATTTTCATCAAAAAGCAATCCTCATACCCAATAATTAAAGCCATATTCATTGGCTGCTTATAGCCCAGATATTAGACCATAATCAAATAAAAAGAATAAGAATTAGCAGTAATAATTTATCATAACTCCTACATATAAACTCACATACCCCTACCAATTACAGAAAATTCTGTGTTTCTGTACACCTCAGGTGTCTGGTTGGGATTGAGTAGATGAATAAATAATAAAAAAAAGACCATGTACATTTCAGCCTGTTGCTACCAGAACCATATGCTGTGCATGCCATTGCAGTCCCCTACACACACACACCCACACACACACACACACACACACACACACACACATGCACACACACGCACAGATGAGAACACCAATTATAATAAACTCTATAGCTATGTAGCCTTCAGATATCTACCTGGGAAAAAAGACTGAATAAATACATAAATGATTCATTAAAATTCATAGTAATTTAAAGGCAAATGAGTCTTGAGAACCTTTCTGTCTTGTCAGTACCCACCCTTAGGCCATGCCATATCCTCTTTCAATGGGAGGGCCAGATAGCCCTAGGTAAATTTGTGGCATAACATTCAATCATATGGGCTTGCTTTGAAGGAGAAGAATGTGTCACACTGCTTAATTTGCTAGGACAGTGCTTTCCAATAGTTAGGGAGATCTGCTTGATGAATCTTTCTCACCATTACATTTTGCTTATCAGCTGTTGAAAATTTAGGTCCCTGGTTCTGATATTTGTAGAACTAGCTGCAAAATGTAGATGAATGTGCCACCTTCTGGGTGCTGATTAAGACATAACTAAATAAAATATCTCTTTATTAAAATAACCACTTAAAAACAAACATTGATTACAGAACAGGACAAGCGCTTTCGGTTATTCAAACCTTCTGCAGGATCCTATGGAGTCTTTCAAGGTGAGAACTCACTAAACACTCTGAGGCCCAAGTCTCAATTCCACTGAAAATGCAAAGTCCAACGCAGTATAAATAAAAATACAAATTTATTTTAAGCTGTTGAAACCATACGCTTTTCATCGGCTAACAATCCGACTTCTTCAGAAAGAACAAACAAGCAAACAGTGCCTCCCCTTCATTGAGAACATTTAAACAGTTCACTAATTAAGAATAGCAAGTCACATGGTTTAACCTCTTCTGAATTAAAGTCCCAGCACTAAAAAAGCACTAGGAGAACAATGAACAACTAAATGCTCATGTAATGATAATACAATACCAAAATGTTAAAACCATATTACTAGCAAAGCAAGTTGCCAGATAGAACAGTATGTACGTACACACAAGACAAATCTAGGACATTATTCATTGTTCTCCTAGTGCTTTTTTTAGTGCTGGGACTTTAATTCAGAAGAGGTTAAACCATGTGACTTGTTATTCTCAATTAGTGAACTGTTTAAATGTTCTCAATGAAGGGGAGGCACTGTTTGCTTATTTGTTCTTTCTGAAGAAGTCGGATGTCCTTAAAGAGCTTTAATGAATAATAAATAGCTCCAAATAATGCAAGCATATAAAGGAAATGGCCTAGTTCTTATGGATTTGGACAGTTATAATCATCATATTTATCATATTTTAATCTGGCACTAGCTGTTACAAATTAGTTCCTAAATATGTAATGCTACAACAGTTTCATAAAGTAGACACCATTTTGCTTGATTCATTAAGTCAAAATTATATTGATTAGCCAGTTTATAAATTTTTGAAGAATGATCTACCAGAAATGGGTGTCATTTGTAGTATCCCAAAGATACACAAAAATGTGCACAATCCACTGTTCGGATCCATTATGTCAGCTCACAATAGTAAAACAGAAAATATAGCAGTTTATTTAGATTCTATATTAAATCCTATTGTACAGCAATTCAAATATTTTTTAAAGACTCATGGGCCTGTTTAGATTTATTACGTGATTATTCATTTCTTGGTACAGAAACTATGTTTATCACTACTGACATAGTGGCTTTATATACAGCTATTTCTTGGGATAAAGACATAGATTATGTATGTTTATATCTTGTCAACTTTAAAGATTTTCATAATTCCTATATTACCACTATCTGGTCATTGTTAGATGTTATTTTAACCAACAAGTTTTTCATGTTTCAGAACAATATTTACCAACAAGTAAAAATAATGGCACCCATTTTTGTTAATTTAGAAACGGTTTGCTTGGAGCATGATTTTTTACTAAACATCCACTCTTTAATAATGTTAGTTTTTACAAAAGATACATAGTTGATTTGTTTATTATATGGAATAGTCCCTGGGATAATTGGGATCAGTTTTTAAATTTTTTTTGAAGCTTTGAATAACAGTGCAGAGTTTTTTTAAGTTTACAATCGCTTATCGTGGAACTACTGCGCAGTTTTTGGACTTAGAGATCATCACTGATACAGAAGTTCAGCATTTTCAGAGTAAATTATTTTGTAAATCTACATAGGTTAATAGTTACTTACACTATTCCAGAATGTACCCACATTTTATGAAGTTTAATGTGGCCAGAAGCTGAGATTATTAATAAGCAGACAAATATATTTCCACCTGTATAATGTAGTGGCTATAAGCCTAAAATTAAAAATAATGATAAAATGTTTAGCCATTCTTTTTCTTAGCTCATTAGTACTGATAGAAAAATTATCCTGTATATTATTAGCAATAACTGGATAATTCTACAAGGTAATGAGGATTTAGAATATTATATGCATAGCATCTACTTTTACATACAGAAAGTATGTGAATTTATCATCCATTTTCAATAGAAATAAATGTTCTGTTGTTTCCATTGATAGTTCAGGTCCAATAAACAATGTAGATATATTTCTAATAGCTCTACTAAAGTTATAAAAAGCACTGTTTGTATTTTAGAAGCTCAAAATAGGTATAATTGCATCTCTAAACATATAGTATATCTAGCTTTTTGTTCATCCTGCTTTGCATTCTATGTTGGTTAAACCAACAGAACACTAGCATAAAGAATATATGAACATGTGCTTCCAATCAGGAATAAAGATATTAAAAATGCTTTGGCCAAACATAGTTTGGTTTGTGAGTATTTTAAAAAAACTTGCTTCTTTTTTTCGTACTTGATACTTTGCCTGATGTCAGCCATGGGGCAGATGTTATCAGTACCTTAGAATGTAAAGAAGTCCGATGGTAAATAATGTTAGATGCGGATAAACTGCCAGGTCCGAACAAATGTATTATTATCAATTATTTTTTAAGAAGTGATTTTCATATGTAAAGTTTTAATATAACTTTATTTATTGCTGTGATTTTTTGAGAGATACTCATTATATAGGCATTACATAGTACATTTAAAGTTGCCTTTCATTGGTGCTCTGATCACACATGATTTTCACATTCACTTAAATTGTAGTAACAGAATGTTCTATTTGTCTGATGAAGTTCTTGCTACACATTAAAGAAAGAAAGCACTTACAACTTATTACATTATTTGTCCGGTTTACTATTTTTTCCTCTGGCAGAACAATTGATTTGGTTTTGGTTGTCCTCTGTTTGTTCTGATGCTGCTTGCCTAAAGTACATAGCTTATTTGAAATCGAGCAAATCTGTGCCTACTTGACTTCTATTATGTAGATATTATTTAGAACTGGGAGACCACACAGCTTCCTTTATTATTTCTTTTTTGCAGCTGCTATCACCTATTCAATCCCTTTTATGGGGTGACATCCTAAGAGCATGGCTGAGGTGTGCCAAATATGTAGACAGCCATCAAAGAAGGCTTCATAATGACATTTCATTTAGTCCTTTGCATGTGTTCATTGGCATATAAAGAAGGTGTGCAAAGGGCCATAGTGAGGAACATTACCCGATTCTGTGAGTGAAATGTATTTAATTATTTTGTTATTTATTATTACTGTAAAACAGTGATCTCCATTTTTCTAGAGTTGTAGAATGGAGTGTGTAACTCAAAACATGTACACTGTCCCCTCCCCACTGAAATAGGTGAATCTGCATTTCTATACTTTAGTTCTCTTTTTCTTCCCTCCCCCAGCTCCACTTGTTACCAAGCTGCTAATCAAACCTAGGTCACAGTCACGGCTTTATCCCTCTGTTCCTCAGACTTATCTAAGAAGACAATGAGGTTTTATTAGTTAGCATATGTTCCTGTTGTTGTTTTTCTTCCAGCTTTTCCCAGTTAGGGGTCGCCACAGCGGAACTCCAGCCTGCTAATGATTGGCAGTTGATTTTTATGGTGCCAAGGTGCCAACTCAACGCCCAACCTTCAATGAAGGCACGCTCATTCACGCATGTCTTTCGAATGCCACTCGACCACAGGGAGGACATGCAGACTCCACACAGAAGGTGCCCCAGCCGAGAATCGAACGGGAACCTCTTGCTGTGAGGCGACAACACTACCGCTGCACCACCGCGGCTTATCAGTTAGCATATGTTCCTGTGGATAGTTATTTTGGTACCTGTTAAAAATATTAAGTTTTGTACCTGTTTCTCTACATGTACTGCCACTGATTTGTCAATATGTACTATCATTTGCTCTTTTCTGAAAAACTTTTCTAAACTAAGCTGTATCTTATGTATTCTTTCAAGTATATTTTTTCTTGTCTGAGTTGGTATGATAATCTTGTTTAAGCCATTGGCATACCTTATTACACCCTGGAAAGTAAAGTAAACTGGATTTTTTCTGACTAAATGCATATATTCTTGACAGCTTTTAATGGTCACATTTCACAGCAATTTCCAGTTTAATAGAAGTACATTTCTGAAATGATTTCATTTTCCACTGAAATTGTCAATTGTAGACTCGTCTACAAAATCTGTCATTTTAATAACTTCTCATTCTGATCTGATACTCCTTCTCTGCTCAACATAGTTGATATATGCAGTAACTTTTCTGGTCTTTATGCCATTGCCAGGTTACACATCAGCTGTTGCACAACATACTTTGTAATCTGAAAGGTGCCTTGTACAAAGATATTCCATGTTTGGCCAGCAAGAATTTACAGTCTGTTTCTACCACAATCCTTTTGCCATAACCATACTCACAGAGCTTCTCACAACCACACACAGTTGCTAAAATCTCTCTGAACTATCTGTTTTGTACATCTGTAAATACTCCTGACCAAGAGGCAACTTGTATACTTCTTGTAAGATCAGAACTCTTATAATATTCTGACTTGTATTCGCGTGCTATAAAACTGATTTATTTGTAACATAGGACTTCAGTGATCATGTTTCTATTATTACAAATCTTTTAAGAATTTCAAATTTTCTTTCCTGTGTGTAACTCCATTTTCAGGCCATTTCTTATTCTAAAACCTTTCTAACAAGCTTAGATATCTCAAACATATTAGGCATAAATTTTAGAAACTATAAACCATTCCGTAAAATATAATTAGTGGCCATTTATCATGTGGTTTTGGCATTTGCACAATTGCTCTGACTTCCAATGAATTTGAATTTAGTCCCTCTAAATTATTTTATTTATGGTTACTCTTATTTAATTTAAATTGTTACTATCACAGTATGTTCAACTGCTATATCAGTATTTTGACATATTTTTCAGATGTCTGAATCACGCAGCAGAACACCAATTAAATCAAGTTGTTACTGCATTTTGTCACAGCTGGGATACATTTCTATTTTTCAAAATTCTGTTTGTTGGTCATCTTATATTGACTGTTTGAGCTAATTGCATTCAATATCTCTGTTGTATAGTTTGAAATCGGCTACATGAGAATAGCATTGATATTCAGTCCTCAATTTGTCACCAAGAAATCAAGGAATTTTAAGATGTTATTGGAATTCCATCCATTATGTGACAATAAAATAGGTCTCAAGAAAGGTGGAACATTTGCTTGATATATATATATATATATATATATATATATATATATATATATATATATATATATATATGTAATACTAATATTTTCCTTTTCCTCACCTAAATAAGGTTTTTGATATAAAAGTTTTTTTTTAACTGCAATAATAAAAACATTGTTTATGTTGCAGTATATAGTACATGTGATTGTTTTTATGTCAGTAAAAGTGTTTGGCCCTTCAAAATTAGAATTAGAGAGAATGTAAAAGCAATCAAAGATCAAAGTGACTTAAATGCCCTTAGTAAGCATAGTATGGTCTGTCATGATTTTTGGGAAATTTCATTTTATAGCTCTTAGACAACGTAATGAATTTCAGTTTACTAATGGTTATAATAAAGTATTGGAAGCTCTCAAAGTGGGAGATTATGTTAAGGGCTGACAAAGATCCAGAGCTCAACAAGCACATTAATATCAAAAGTTTATTGAAGGTAAAAGTTTTGTAGGCAGTTTTTACTATATTTTGTGTATAAAAATATTGATTATAAGTATTTTTCAACAATTTATTAAGTTAAATATGTACATATTTACTAATACATGGAAGGAATTGATGGTTAATATATTTATATTCTTCTTTAAGTTCTTGACATATGTTTTTTGACACCTCCCTTTAGATGAAGCCGTTAATTACTTAAATTCTACCTTCCTCGCCATTTTTAACCACCATGCTCCAACCAGATCCATTAGAATTAAAACAAATTCTACCCCATGGCTTTGTAATGAAACCAAACACAAAATTCATCTCAGAAATAAATATCGGGCCAAATGGAGAATGACTAAAAACCCTGTAGACCAACAAACCTATAGACAGCTATGAAATGACACTAAGAAAGCTATACTTTCTGATAAACAGAACTACTACCTACAATTCCAACAACCTAATCATAACAACCCACAAAACTTCTGGGCAAGCATTAACCTGCTACTCCACCCAGGTCAATCCATTACACCTAACCCTCAGAATACAGACTAGAAAAATCCCATCCATACAGCTAATATCTTCAATACCTTCTTTACAGATGCTATCCAAACACTAGCTAGTCAACTATCACCTAATATCTTCACTCTACCTTCCTATACTTTAACCCCACCCCCTCCTTTTCATTTCAGACCTGTCCCAACCACATTTATTCTAACCCTTTTAAATAAACTGAAACCATGCTCTCCCTCAGCAGACCAACTGCCTTCTGAATATCTACAGTTATCAGCCAAGGCTATTGCCTACCCCATTTCCATATTGATCAATAAAACCATTACCAAAGGTCACATCCCTACTTTATGGAAAGTCTCCCATATTATCCCCCTGCATAAAGGTGGACACTCCACTGACTTCTCAAACTACCACCCCATTGCCCTACTTTCTCCTTTAGCTAAGATCATGGAGAAATGTATCCATAGGTCATTACTCAACCACTTAATTGATAATAACTTACTTTCCAACTGTCAACATGGTTTCAGACCCACATACAGCACTACGACTGCCATCTTTTCCTTTACTGATTGCATTAACAGTAACCACAACCGTAATAACCTTTCTTTTGCTCCATTTATTGACCTGTCTAAAGCATTTCACATGGTAAATCACCAGATTCTCATAAACATACTAAAATCTCTATCATTAGACCCTCTTTCCATTAAATGGTTCCAGTCCTACCTTGACAAATGACAGCAGGCAATATTATGGAATAACACTCTATCCACCCACCTACCTGTTACCCTAGGTGTCCCTCAGGGGTCGATACTAGGACCTCTCCTCTTCTCCATATTTATTAATGACCTTCATCTAGCCATCCCCCAAGCCACATGTATACAGTATGCTGACGACTACACACTGATATGCTCAGCTACTTCCATCCAAGACCTTCACTCTCTGACTCAGAAGGTATTTAACACAGATGAACAATGGTTCACACAGTGTTGTCTTCTTTTGAACCCAAAAAAAACAAACTCCTCCTCTTCAATCCTACTCTAAAGTCTTCTCCTCTTAATTTCTCTGTGACATCCACCAATGGTACTATAATATCACCTGAACACACCACCAAATTACTTGGTATCACCATCGACAACAATCTGAACTTTGACATCCATATCAACAATGCTATAAAGACTGCCAACAAAAAACTTGGCACCCTCTATAGGATTAAACCCTTCCTTTCTCCTACAACCAAAACTACTATAGCTCACACTCATCTAATCTCTACACTCCTCTATGCCTCACCCATTTTCACTAATCTATCCAAGAATAACCTCAGTAAATTGGAAATGTCATACAATAACATTGCCAGATTTGCTACAGGTAACCCATATAAAACCCACCATTGTATAAATTTAAAGCAGCTAGGATGGCTGGAACTACAAAACCTGATTAAATTCCACCAACTAACTATTGCCTATAACACTCTTTATAAACCTTCCAATACTCCAATTTTATCTACCCTCATCACCCCCTATAAAAATCTGAGGTCCTTACGGTCATCAGACAAATTTCTTGTACACACCTCTAAACCTAACAACAGGGCTGGGGATTCTCTCTTCTCTAATGCTGTTGGAAAATCCTGGAATCTTCTTCCCAGTGACCTCTCCTCACTCACCTCCTTACCACTCTTCAAAAACAGACTTAAACTTTACCTCAAAACACACTGGCTATGCCCCTGTACCAAACCTGACTAGTCATCTATCTTTTCAAACTTGGCTTTCCCTGTCCATTACCTCTCACCTACTGTTATATCTTCCTGTTACTATTTATTTATCATCTCTCTCTATATTACATTATTTCTATGCTCCGTGGATACTTATTTTTAAGTAATTTCTTTATCAATATCACTATAAAATTAACTCATTTTTTTACTATTGACTCTGCCTGTATAATGTTTTGTACCTGTGAATTGCATTGTTATGATTCTTGCCCTCATTGAATATCCTGTGCCAACCTGTACGCTGTACTGCATATGTTACTGTTGTATATATTTTTTATACTTCTTGCTATTTGTTGTTGTATTTGTATGTGATTGTTTATGTCTTGGAGCTTATCTCCCCAGGCCTCTACTGAAAATGGACATATATCTAGTTAGACTAGCCTGGTCAACAAATGTAAAATAAAATAAATAATTTTGTTTTACTTTTAGTGGTAATAATAGGAAATTCATTTATTTGAAAGCATTTGATTGACTGGTGTATATTTAAGGAGGGATATTTAAACAGGGCATGTTTTATTATTGGTTTATCTCTGAAGAAGTTCAGTTATTTGAAATAAAGTGGAATGAAAGCACTACTCAAGGGAGCTGTGAGAATAGTTAAATGTCAGAAGAAGCGGATACACAATCCACTGATATACACAGTTGCACATACCAACGTATTGAAACTTCTACCTAGCTAGCTTACAGAGTCTAGAGAGCACTGTAATACTTCCAAGCACGACAGAAGTTCATATTTTATGTAACAGACTGTACTTTTGTCAACATGACCTCATCAGTGTGTTTCAGAGAAGATGTTACTATAAAAATAGGGATAAGGGAGCTGTGGGTAGTTATATGTGTTATTCTCAGGGGACCTGGATGCACCACCAAATGATACACATCATCTCACACACAGAGAGACACATTCACAAACACAGAAGTTTTTCCATGCTGGGTATTGAATCTCCTACATATCTAGCTTACACAATCTATAGAGCACTGTAATACTTGCAAGCATAACAGGAGAAGTTTGAATTTCAGGGGGTAGAGAGCACTTTTGTCAGGATGACCTCATCAGTGTGTTTCACAGAGAATGATACTTTAAAATTAGGGATAAGAAGCCAGTGAAAACAGTTATATGTGTTTATTTCAGGAGAAGAAGATACATCACCCAACAATACACACACACAGTCTCTTTCACACACACACACACACACACACACACACACACACACACACACACACACACACACACATATCTTCCATATATGGACACACACACACACACACACACACACACACACACACACACACACACACACACACACACACACGCACACACACATCTTCCATGCAGGGCATTGAAACTCCTACCTGTCTAGGTTACACAGTCTAGAGGACAATGTGTTAATTGCAGGCACTACAACAGAAGATACATAATGCCTTTGTGAAATTGGCTATTGGAATATTTGTAAAAATCAAAGCTTGGGAGAAATAGTACTGTGTATCCAAGGTCATGCAACAAATTCAATAAATGGTTATGATTGTCACATGTAATAACATACCTTGCTAATGGAATATAGGTACTGTTCTTATCGAACTTTGTGTTACTGATAGGAGCATTGACATTTTCCACATGATGGAATGATATACACATTGACTGTTGAAAATTACTGGATTATCAATCAAAAATTCCTGTGACATCATTTTGGGATGACTGCACACATATTCTCTCATACTTGCACTATGTGTGTTGGGAAGACAAACATGGAAGACATACATAGGACAGTACACTCCAGATAACAGTGATGGATTTGGTGAGAATAGGTTAACGATGGTGGTAACACAGTGCAACTGTAAATATTGTAGAGCAGATATAGTACTTCATAAAAATTAGTTAAGTGAGTTAACATCATTCAGAGCTCATGATCATCTTTGTGCTACAGTAACACAGACATACAAACAACTTTGTGCAACAGAAAGCTATTATGACTCTTTGGTCTTTTTTTGCACTGTTTAAGTGCAGCATCACTAAGCTGAATTAGACTGCTGATATTAAAGTATTCTGCATGCATAAATGATCTTTGAAGTGTTGAACTAACAACAGTAGTTAGCAGTACTCTGTGTTGCTCTGTACCAACTTCCATACAAAGACCTTTGCAAGACAGCATTTAGACTAGGTAGCAGGCAGATTAGTGTAGCAGCAGGATAATAATGTGTTAAGCAAATGGCTTTAGACAATATGTACCGAAACAGTAGCATCATGAAACATGTTGTCATCTATATATATATATATATATATATATATATATATATATATATACACACACACACACACACACACACACACACACACACACACATTTTCAGCATGCTAATAAGTAATTTACATCTGAGTGTTCTCTTAGCACAATATATAGAAATTCATATTTATGAAAGTTAAGAGATGACAGTGGATTTCAGCAAGCATAAATGATGTATGCAATCATCTTTATTACCCTATTGGGCACTATATTCTGTACATCCATCTCTTCATCTTGTTTAAATTTACAGTAAACAGTCTAATCACAGGTTAGCACAGCGGCACAAAGTGAGACAGAATAATGTGGATGAAGGCAATCAAATACAAATATAGTGCTATAAGCACTATACTTCCATTTAACATTAGTTGCATTTGTTGCCCAGCAGCAAACATTGCAGAAATGCAGAGATGGAATAATAATGATACAGAAGAGTTAAGATACATCATCAGGGTGATATAGAGGCAGGGACAAAGTAAATTATCAATGAAGAGGAATGATGGTGGCTCACAATGATAAGTAGCCAGCAGGTACACCTAAATTACTGAACCACAAACCATCATCAACACTTAGCTAATGGCTAGAATAGAACACATGACACTATTAAAAATATTTCTACACATTTGAACATTAGTGCATCATGCCTCAAAGGAATTATGAATACCCAGCATTAAAATAACACTACTAAAGCACATTGAAAACTTATGGAAGAAGGAGAGGTGAAGAGAGAGTTTTAGAGGCAGATGCAGAGAAGACTAGCACAAATATGTTTTGTAGAACAAGTAGGAACATATGTATGGTGTTTTAGTCTTACTTATTTAATCATTAATCTGTCCTGAACAATAAATTGATTGGTATACATACAAATAAAGGTTTGGAGAGTACAATAAACATGAATAAGTGACCAGGATAAGGTTGGCTTGTTAAGTCTTCCTGCTGGGGCTGCAACGTTCAGCACTATTCCAATGTTATATTAATGAAATGTGTTATATGCAGAGAAATATGTTTGCAATTAAATATACGATAGGAATAAGAACTGCCATGAAGTAATAAACTGACATACAGCTGTAACTGAACCCATTACACTGTGCTAAAACACGAGGTAACAAACAGGGTAATTACTTAAAAATCACCACATAGGAAATCCTAGTTTAATATATCCAGCAGCCTAAAAAATGTTACATTAACTGCTTCACAGTATTGCTTTTAGTATAGCTTTACTCTGTATTCCCATAGCACAATCGACTTAAGCTCATTTGAACAACAGTAACCAGACCACTACGGGTTAGACTGAAATCTTCAGCTTTTGCAATAAGAACTTAAACAGCATTCAGTGTTACTCAGCATTGCTGCACTATGTCAAACTTTGCGCAAATGCAGAGGGCATAAAGTGAAAACTTTTTCAGGGACCATTTCTGGACATGTGTGTGTTATGTGTTGTGTGTGAATCTATTATTTGACCAGATTAAATGTGTGAAAAAAGTGGGAGGACTGTGGTAAAAATGGGGTTGACAAGCAGAGGAAACAGAAAATAATACAGGAATTTGCAGGAGGATCATGGGAGAGCACCACAGCCATCCACTTCTTCACAACAACAATGTACGGTTGTGCACATGGTTTCATGTGTTTGCAGAGTCAACACACCGCTGATGGGTGAAAAAAATGGAATAATGGCATATGGCTAATTGAACCTAATTCATTGTGTTGGGATGACACATAGGTGAAGTGGAGAAATAATTATGGGGATTCATTTTTTGTGGGACAAGTGCCAATTTTTGGGATGGGGTGGGAAGAAAAATGTTGGGGAAAGGTGCTTTGGAATGAGAGGGTCAGGTAGGTAGGGTAGGTTAGGAAGCATATATGCAGACATAAAGGACATACAAGGCAAACATGGATGGTGATGGAGACAAAAGGTTGGGGGACACCATAACTATAGGGGACATCAGAGGTGCACCCATGTCCCACATGACAATAGTGAGAATCTAGTCCTTACCTTCAGAACTGTCATCACTGTTTCTTGCAGCAGCTTCCTGGGCAGTGGAAGATGTGGCATCATCCTTGCAATACAATGCAGGACCTTTATAACTCTGCCAATACATGCACCAATGTCCCTCTCTATTATATTCTCCATCAGCCCTGTCAGCTCCTGCCATGTGATAAAATTGCCAACTCCACTAGTACTGCACCTGGAGGGTACCACTGCACCAGCAGCTGGACCAGATCTACCAGATATAATTGGAGCAGGTAGTGCAGGGTTTGTGGAGGGAACACTGACAGGTTCTGTCCCTGAATTGCTGGGTGACTGTATTGCCATCTGTGGAGGTATGGCAGGCTGAGCCACAGTGGTCAATGTACCTCTCTGTGCTGCTGATGATTACTTTTCAACAGCAAATTATGCAAACAGAAGATTGCTAATAAATTATAGGGTCTATATTAGATGAGTGACTGTTCCAGTGTTCGAATCATAGATGGTAGACATCATATGATCGAACGTCGGAAAAGTCGAAGGTGAAAGTCAACGGCTTTTCATGCGCAGAATGGGAAATTTTACCTTTCTGCACTGAAGTGCATTCTCAGAGATGGTATATTTAAGTAGGGGGGATGCAGGGGGGTTGCCCCCCTGCTCAGAGTGGTAAGGTAAGGTTTTTGTTTATTTTATTATATAGTCGATGTTTCGAACTTTGCTCATATGAGTTCACTCATGTGAGGTTCGAAGTTTTGAAACTTTGACTATATAATATAGACCCTAAATTATAACTCTCCCAAAAAAGAGAGACTAGGGTGGATGGAGACAAAAAAATAAGAGAGAATTAGATACATATCATCTAGCAGTACAGTATACTTTAAACAAGCTTTTATTAGGCATTACATAAACAATTATGATAATTTACTATTGTACACCTTTGCAACATCCATATATGATAGAAAGGTATTAATGAGATATTACAGGAATAAATATTACTGATCTTATATAATAAACATCTGCCTTTCTTTCACTGTGATTTATTGGAATTATGCATAATAACAATGATTACAATTACCATAATGACATTTTCCTGACAGGCTGCTGTTACGATCTTATAAATAATTATCAATTAAAAAAAAAAAAGAAAACATGTTGCGTCTGGGTACTGAACCCACACAAAGTAAAGCTGGTATTCTAATTGCCTAATGCAAGCAGCAACACTTATTGCTGAAGGCACACATGCTTGAGATTAACGGTGAGGTATGCTGCTCAAAATGATAGTGTTTCAGGGAATGAAAATAGTATTATGGTTTTAATGTTTCCTTGATTCATAATTATCCCCGTGCCTCTCTGAGGTGAGTTAATCTCTCCTGGAATACCTCAAAGTTTGCAGCAATTTCCTCTGCAACTGCATAGAACAAAAGAAAGACAGATATATATATATATATATATATATATATATATATATATATATATATATATATATATATATATATATATATATGGGCCTCTTTGACTTCATTGACATGCCAAAACACCGACGCTAAGAAGACCGACTCGAGAAGACCGACGAGACAGATGATCGACAAGTTGAAATCCCGACAGCTGAAACACCGACATGGGCAACGTGTGAGCGCGAGTCGGTAAGTGTGCGATAGTGAGGGATTTAGCATTAGGGAGCAGACAGGTAAGTGTGTGATAGTGAGGGATTTAGCGTTAGGGAGCAGACAGGTAAGTGTGTGATAGTGAGGGATTTAGCGTTAGGGAGCGGACAGGTAAGTGTGAGATAGTGTGGGAATTAGGGTTAGGGTGTGGGAAAGGTGAGTGTGCGGTAGTGTCGGACTTAGGGTGCGGGTAAGGTAAGTGTGCGATAGTGATGGACTTTAGGTGTAGTGGTGGGTTAAGTGAGTTAGGGTGAGGGTGCAGGTAGGGTAAGTGTGCGATAGTGACGGAATGTAGGTTTAGTGGCGGGTTAAGTGAGTTAGAGTTAGGGTGCGGGTAGGGTAAGTGTGGGTAGTGTCGGACCTTAGGGTTAGGGTTTGGGTTAGGGTTAGTGCATGTATAGTTGTGTGTAATGTTTAGTTTACATTTTGTGTGTCAGTGTTTTGGGTGTTGGTGTTATGGTTTTCAGTTTTGTGAGTTGTCAGTTTTGTGCGTTTTCGGTGTTTTGGTGTCGTTGTTTTGAGTGTTGGGTTTGTGGCGTGTCGGTGTTGTGATAGGGATCCATATATATATATATATATATATATATATATATATATATATATATATATATATACATATGAAAGAATAATGAGTAACTGCATTGACTGGCTAAATAATCCCTGCCATAACATACACAGGTTATGGGTTGTTTATACTTACATAATGGGGAGGGGTGTGTTTGCAGTCCTAAATGGCATAATAGTTAAGGTGTTTGCCTTACAAACAGAAGGTGCAGGGTTTGATTCTCACATGGGGTAAGTGACTAGGCTTAAAATGGCCTGCAAAGGCAGTTAGCCTAGTTCCAGCCTATGAACCTATAAATTCAGCCTCTCATTTGATTAGGAGCTCCTGCTTGTGGTTTGTAAGGTCACTGTAGTGGTGACAACATTGTTCCCATTGTGTGGAATGCCTGTTTCAGTGGAGACAGCTTTAGCTATGCTCTTCCAAGTCTCAGCCTTTTACTGAGATCCAGCAATCCTGAACTCCTTAGCACCTCACCTCTATGCTCTAAATTTAATATCATTCTCTCCATAGCCAACCATATCTACAAATGTCAAACTTGCAAATTATGTCTGAATTGGCACCTAATTCAGACTGCATATTTTACTGGTATTGTGCAAACATGCACAGCCTTGCCAATTGCATTTGTATGACTGCAAGCAGATGGACCCCTTGGCAGATACATTGATACAACTTACAGCTGATAGCAGGAAAGGTGTGAAACCTGGCATTGAGCTGTGCCATGTGTGATGTTCAGTCCATTATCACACATTGCAGTGTTCAACAATAGAATTCTTAAAAGCATGTCTTCAGAGAGATGCATTTTGGAAAGTGAAAGATGGCTGAATTCTGACATATTGTCAGTTTTGGGATTTCCTAATGTTAAAATATTATTGTAATAGTTAGGAATTGAACCCTTGGGATAAAAGAGGCAACATTTCCAACTTAATTTATTAACTGATATTGCCACAGAAGAGCTAACTTCACACCATGGAAATCTGACAATTACTGATATCTGAATGACTGCTGATACACTTCAGAGAGGCCTATATGTGTCTGGTTCTAATCATGTCTTTGAATGCATTCCTACATAAAAGTAATTCTTACTGCAAGTAAATGTGGTTCACATGGCTGTAATTGAATGTGATGATCAATAAAGGTCAGTTATATTACATTTATACTTCAGAAGACATAAGGGTCCTAAGGACATAATTGGGATATGTGGTGAATCATGATAATTACAACAAAAGTACTGTGCCCATCATACATATGCAAGAAAATTTTATATGAAATAAATGTGTTGTCATGTCTGGGAAGGTGGACATACATTAGGTTGTGTACATATGTGAAACATTAGTCATATAAGCACATTTTCATTATGCAAGACTTACTGATAAATTGCATGCAAGAAACAGGTTTATTATCAAATGAGCTTCTTACACCCTTTTTAAAAGGTATCTTATTGCTGGATTTGAACCCTTAAAAGGCTGCATTATTTATCAAATGTCATTGCTCTTACATCTTGTGCCCCAGAGGAAGTTGAATTTCTTCTCACAGTACTGTTTAGAGTGATAAAAACAGTGCACTGTTGCCAGGCATGGTTGAGCTACCTAAGGCAGCCTAAACTAAATGTTTCACTTTTTTCCTTAGGTAGTGAACTGTGTTTTTGTGATTCCAAGAGGAGAACAAATGTGCCTTAAAAATGTGAAAAAAATGGAAAAGTAAATATCGTGAGTAATGCCAAACTATTCTATAAACAGGATTTGAACAATGCTTCTTGTGCCTTATTTCTCTCAGTTCACTTCAGTTGCACCTTGTACCACAAAATTTGACATCTGTCAGGTGCAATTATTGAAGTAAGTAATCTCGCTGTTGTGTGTGTGTGTGTGTGTGTGTGTGTGTGTGTGTGTGTGTGTGTGTGTGTGTGTGTGTGTGTGTGTGTGTGTGTGTGTGTGCAGGGGGGGGGGGTGCAATGATGCCAGGCATGTTTGAGCTATCTAAGGCAGCCTACAATAAATGTTTCAGTTTTTTTAGCTACTGCACCCTGTTTGTCCACTGCCAAATAAAGAGCAAATATACCTTAAAATGAATGTAAACAAAAAAATACATATTTACATATTGTGATAAATTACAATGTGATCTCTACATAGGGTTCAAACAATGCTTCATGTGCCTTATTTCTCTCAATTCACTTAGGTTACACTTTGTAGCACAGAATTTGACATCTCTAAGGTGCATTTCCTAAATTTACTACTGTCCCTGTTGCAGGGGACTGGGCAACATTACTAAGCATGTTTGAGCTACCTAAAGCAGCCTAAACTAAATTTTCAATTTTTTTTCCATTGGGTAGTGAACTATGTCTGTACGATGCTAAGTGGACAGCAAATGTAACTTGAAATGGATTACAACTGAAAGGTAAATATTGTGAATTATGGCAAGGTGTTCTATAAACAGGATTTGAACAATGCCTTGTGTTCCATATTTCTGCCAATTCACCTCAGCTACACCTTGTGCCACAGAAAACGTTACCTGACAAGTGTATTTACTTGAAATGATTACTATCAAGAGTGCTGCCAGATGCACAAAGCTGACAAGTATTTTTAAGCTGCCTAAGGTAGCCTAAACTAAATTTTTCACTTTTCTAGTAAAGTAGTGAACTGTGTTTGCACAATGCCAAGTGGAGAGTGAATAGAAAAGACATTAGAGGGGTAAGATATATTAGGGAAATTACAGATAGGTAATGAAATGCAATGCATGGATATATGTAACAATGACTGGAGCAAGAAGTGCACTCAAGTGAACAATTTTTCCTTCTCATATCTCCTTGCAACATCAGACATGTAGTTTGTGAAATGCATTATCATAATTGTAGTTAATGACATATGTTAATGTGAACAGACTAATGATCACATGTTGTTAGGAACAGTGATGACAGTTGACTTTTAAACAACACATTGGTATCACAAAATGTAATGAAATACATTTTGAGACAATCCTCAGTAAAAGTGTCATGTTACTGGATTTGAACCATGCATCATATATACTTTATCTATAAGCTTCTTGCACTTACACCTTTTGCCATAAATAAAGTGAACTGTCAGCTGTATTTTCTTCCCTGAGTAATATCCAGAGTGTTAATGGTTGTACAATGCCACCTATCTGGTTTGTGCTACCTATGGCAGCTTAAACTAAATTTTCACCTTTTTCCTTATCCCATGAAAGTACAGTGAAAGCAATCATTTCACTGTACTTCCCAGACTTACCAAAGACAAAGACATATATTATCAAGGTGAAAATGAGGTTAGATGTAATGATAATGTGACATTATATCAAGTCACGTTGAAAGTGATACTGAAACAAGTTAGAAAAGTAGCCCTTTCCCATTTGATAGTGAATGTCTGGATGACTGGGATATTGCCAACATTTAGTATACACATGTGCTCCTATGATATTAAACATAGACTGCAGTCACTGCATGGGTATACCTTCCTTTCTGCTGAGTGCATTCTTTCATCGTCTATTAATTCATAATAGCAACTCTACTCCATTTTCATGCCATATGTTATCCTTAACAAATGGTTATAGTACTCCCTTCGGTATAAACAACCTTTCCTACTGATGACCAGTAACTGAAATCATTTAAGCAAGCATTCGAATGTTCCTCACACAGAAATGCTCCTGCAAGTAAAGCAGTGCATGGCTAAAATGGGTAAACATCCAAAAAACACAGCCAGCACTTGGAGAGTATGTTAGACCCAATTTTAATTATAAACTAGCAAAATACGCAAGACAAAACGGTTTTGGCATAAACACCAAAGACTTCATCAGTGTAAATCAAACTAACACCAAATTATGTTTAAATAGGTACCAAGATAACAAACAGTAGTTGTAATTGGCTGATCATAATTGACCATTAAGTCCAGGTGGGAACAATCCCCCCAGTCTGACTATCCATTTTTTCTCCTTATTATTTAAAATTGTATGCCAGCCAATAACATTATTTCTTATGCCCTTAATAATATCAATAATAGTGAACCTAAACCTGGCAGAGGAATGTACTGAAACATGCTTCTACAAAGCATTGCTAATTCTTTGATGTTTAATATCACTAAAATGATGACTAACACGAAATTTAAAAGGCCTAGATGTTTGGCCCACATAAAAAGCCCCACAGGAACAGGTAGCAAGATATACCAACCAATCCGAGGAGCAATTAGCAAAAAAAAACAAATGTCATACACCCTGGCTGTATTGCGAGAAGTAAAACTATTAGTTCGATTCTCACTATGGCTTGCCACCATGTATCTGGTAAGGATAGGTCGGAATTAATGGAACATAAGACTAAATCTAGTAATGCTTCTACTCAGCTTAGGTTTACAACTACATATGGTAGGAACACAGACATGTTTTGTCAGGTTATTCATCGGAATTGGAATATACTGCAGGCTGACCACAAACTTGGTCACTTGATTAATGACAGGTGCCATTTTAGTTTCAGAAGAGGTAAAACAGTGGGTGCATACCTTAACCATTATAAGCATCGGCTAACTAGGGACAGAGAGCCCATGCAGAGAACACTAACAGTGCAGCTTGTGATGGGATGCGATCCATGTGGTCATTATGTCCACTGTAATAGCATTCATCGAACTAATAGTTTTACTACTCACAATGACATTTATTTTTTTTTGCTAATTGCTCCTCAGTTTGGGTGGTATATCTTGCTACCTGTTCTTGTGGGGCTTTTTATGTGGGCCAAATATCTAGGCCTTTTAAATGTTGGGTACATATGTTCATAGGTTCATAGGTATTAACTAGGCTATCGGCCCAAGGGCCTATGTAAGCCTAGCCAACAAGATTCCCTGGCTTACGTCACCCAAGAAAGTTATTTTCCTGTGCCACTATCAAGCAGAGACACAGAAGTGATCCCCAGGGTGTATTTCCTATTTCCCATCCACTCATCAAGATTTTTCTTGAAGAGTGCTAATGAAGAACTTTACTTGACATAGATGGGTAGCCTGTTCCAGAGTAAGGGAAGTCTCTGGGACAGGAATCTATCCCTCCAGCATGTCCTGTTTATTGTGGTGACAAGGTTTAGGTCCCTAGAGCATGTAGCTCAGAGGGATTGGGATTTCTTTAGGTGTAGCATGTCCAACAGCTCTGGGTTTGACATAGCTTTATATGTTAGGCAGAGATCACCTCGGAGTAGGCGATATGCTACAGAGTAAAGCTGGAGTTTTTTGAGGCATCAGTGTAGGGCATTTGTTTGAGGCCAGTAATCCTCTTTGTCAGGTACTTCTGTGGCCTTTCCAGCTGCTGAAAATGTCTTGTGAGGTACATTCCAAAAGGGGCGTTGTACTCTATAATGGGTCTAATGAGTGTCAAGTAGAGGGGAACAATGACCTCTTTTTTCCTGGATGAGAAACCTTTTATGATGAGGTGTGCCATGTAGAAGGACTTCCTGACTACTGTGGCGATGTGACTATCAAAGGAGAGACTACTGTCCACCTGGGTCCCAAGGTCTCTTATCATGCATTTGGTGTTAAGTAGATTGTTGCCTATGTGGTAGTTCATGGGTACAGAGTTTTTACCAAAGGGGGTGACACTACCCTTTTTGGCATTGAGCTTGAGGCCATGGCTCTGACACCAGGCATCTGTCTCAGTGAGGCCCTTCTGTAGGATGTCCACATCATTTGGGGACTTGACTATGGCTCCTAGTTTGCAGTCATCTGCAAACTTAGTTAGCCAGAGGCCTTCTGTGTTAGCCTGTACTTCAGAGAAGTAGATACCAAACAGGAGAGGTCCCAGGACAGAACCCTGTGGTGCTCCACTTGTCATTGCTTTGAGGTCAGATTTGAAGTCTGCGACTTTTACAGTGTGGGTTCTGTCAGTGAGCCAGTTGGCAACCCATCTTGTGACGTAGGGATTTATACAGAGTTTAGTGAGTTTAGCTATAATTACAGAATGGGGGATGGTGTTGAAAGCCTTGGCGAGGTCAAGATAGGCTGTGTCAACCACCTTACCCTCATCTACGGCTTTGGTGACTGCCTCAAAGAAGTCAATCAGGTTCAGGAGGCATGATCTGCCTTTCACAAACCCAAACTGGGTGGGATCCAGAGTTTGGAGATTACCAATGTCTTTGTTTATGAGTTCCATGATGATACGTTTCATGGCCTTGCAGACCAGGCTCATCAGGCTAATAGGTCGATAGTTCCCGGGATCAGTGGTGGCTCCCCCTTTGTGGAGTGGGATAACTGTTGCTGTGCGCCATTCAGTGGGCACAAAGCCTGATGTGAGGCTATTATTGAACATGGTGCTTAAGTGGGGAGCCAGTTCATTCTGAAGTTCGTGTAAAACGCAGCCTGGGATGTTGTCCGATCCCATGAATGCTGTGTTTTTGGCTTTAGAGAGTGCAGCTTTTACCTGAAAAGTTGTGATTACAGGGACTCTGCATTCTTCCTGTATAGATATGAGCCCTTTAGAGGGTGTGGGGGGGTAAAGTTAGTACTGAGCCTATCTGCCAGGATGTTGGCAATATCAGTTGGTTCTGTAATTTTCATGCCTTTGTGCTGTAGCTCAGAGCAGATCTGGGTGTTGCCATTGAGATTCTTGACATAGCTATAGAATGCTTTGTGGTTGTCCTTGCAATTAGTGGCAATTTTGTTTTCGTAGCTAGCTTTGGAGGATCTTATAAGAGATCTCAGCTTTTTACTGAAGCTGACCAGGGAGCTCCTCCACTCATGGAATTTTACTCTCTTTTGCAACAGTTTCTTCCTTCTGTTGTACAGTGTGTTTATGGCAGGTGATCACCAGATTGGCTTCCTTTTTTTGGAGGATAGCGTCTTGGTTCTGTTTGGGATAGCACAATTCATGCACTCGTGTAAGTGCTTATAGAGTGCATTTGTGTAGGATTCAGCAGTCGTAACTGTATTGTCCATCTGCATGGGTGTCATGAAGTTGACCACTTCTGTCTTAAGAAGCATGAAGTTGGCTTTGGAGAAATTTTTTACTGTGGTTTCCCTGATGGGGGGTGGGGGTGGGATGTGGATATCAAGGGTGATAAGCTTATGGTCGGATCGGACCAACGAGGAGTTGACTTCAGGTGTGGAACACCGGTCACTCATGTTGGTAATGACTAGGTCTAGGATACTGATGCCCCTGGTGGGGGTGTGGATAAGTTGATCTAGGGTATTAGAGTTTATGAATTCCAGAAAGCATTGAGCTAAGGAGTGGGTACATGAGTCATTTTCCCAGTTAATGGTAGGGTAGTTAAAGTCGCCCATTATTAGGGTGTTTGGTTGAACCCTAATATTTTCCAGTACATCAAGAAATGAGGAGTGGGAATCCTGGGGCATGGTAGAGGATCTGTAGGAAGCTACAATTTTGATTGCAGTTTTGCCCAGAGTTAGTTGCACTTGGATAACCTTGGATGCATTATGCTGAGCAACTAGCCTGGAGGTGTGGATATCCTTAATGAATATGGGCACACCTCCACCTTTGGTGTTTCCGTCCAGGTTACATGGCCGAAAAGTGTGGTATGAGTTATAGCCTGGTAGTGCAGCGGTGCTCTCTGGAGCCTTGAACCAGGTCTCAGTCACTGCACAGATATTGATGTTCTCCATTTTAAGGAGTGCCTTGAGAGAGTGCATTTTGAGATTTAGACTTCTAGCATTGAGTAACATTACCCTCAGTTTTTGCTTGCCTGTTCCTGTTATGGTGGTGAATTTGTTATTTGAACCCTGCCTAAAAAAGGCACTACAGGGGCAGCAAGAGCCTTAGCCAGTATCCAGAATCCCAGGGACGACAGGTGCAGGCCATCTGTGGCAAAGCATCGTGGTCTGTCGACCATGTCATCCCAAGCAGACAGATACTGGATCCCCTTAGAATGACACCAGAAGCTTAGCTAATTGTTGAAGTCAATCATTTTGTCCTTGTACTGCGGTATCATTCTGGGCGATGGCAGAATGCTACTCAGGGCTAGGGTCATACCTGCCTGGGCTACAAGATTGGAGAGCTCTTCCATGTCTCTTTTTATGTAGTCCAGGGAGGTACATCTCAGGTCATTCACACCAACATGGACAATGACAGAGTCATATTTGTACTTGTTGTGGAGTGACCTGAGTGCATGGGTTATGTGTCGGATCCTGGCACCTGACAGGCAGCTGACAGTAACCTTCTCCTTGCTTAGCCTGGTGAGTGGGACATCAGTGTGCCTGACTATAGAGTCACCTATGACTAGTGTGTTGGGTATGTTGTTTTGCCTTATTGGCTGTGGTTGAGTGGCACACTGAGCCTGTGGGCTATGTGTCATTTTTAGTTAGTTAGTCATCATTTTAGTGATATTAAACATCAAAGGATTAGCAATGCCTTGTACAAGCATGTTTCAGTACATTCCTCTGCCAGGTTTAGGTTCACTATTATTGATATTATTAAGAGCATAAGAAATAATGTTATTGGCTGGCATACAATTTTAAATAATAAGGAGAAAAAATAGATAGTCAGACTGGGGGGATTGTTCCCACCTGGACTTAATGGTCAATTACAATCAGCCAATTACAACTACTGTTTGTTATCTTGGTACCTATTTAAACATGATTTGGTGTTAGTTTCATTTACACTAATGAAGGCTTTGGTGTTTATGCCGAAACCAGTTTGTTTTGCTTATTTTGCTAGTTTATAATTAAAATTGGGTCTAATATACTCTCCAAGTGCTGGCTGTGTTTTTTGGAAGCATTTGAATGTTAGGATTGCTGTTCCCCTACATCAGTCAATGTACTTGCAGCTCTTTTTAAAGTCTCTTTTTCCTAACACACCATTAGTAGGTGTAGAGTAAAGAGGGGAGAATGTGAAAACTGATTGTGCCTGCAGTCATGGTATCAAAGACACCTGCAAGCCATTAACAGGAAACATTTTTCAGTGCTGGTCCTTGTGTTGCTTGGGTCTGTGCATATAATTCTGTAGGCGTTTACACCATGTTTACATTCCCTACACTTAGTGCAGTTTTTGGTATTCAGGAATGCTAGTGATTTGACACCTCATTTGCATAATCACAGTGCTCATAGGGCAGACTTTGCACTATATATATATATATATATATATATATATATATATATATATATATATATATAAAGGTATTGATGTAGCTAATGCCCTTGCACTGTACTAAAGAAAGTGTTTTGAAACATAAACCTTGATATTACTAGCAAAACCAGATTTTGCAAGATTTATCTATTTTCTGCCATGCTGTATTGTCAATGTATGTTGCTGTTTCTTTAGTGCTTTTAGTTTAACATTAAAAGGTGAAGTCCATTGCCCACTGAAAAGAATTTGTATAATTTTAGATTGATTTACTTTTTTCTTCATTTTGCCCCAGTCATGCCTGATTTTCTACACTTAATGCTATGACATTGTACATGACAACTTTATTATTGCTTATTTTATTATGTATGCATGTTTTTACAATTATAGCAGATTATTGTATTGCAAGTATGTAGTAAGGTATTGTGTTACTATCTGTTTTACCAGGGAAAGAAAAAGTGTTATTTTTGTGTTTGAACTGGACTGAACTCCATGGCAGTGGATATGACAGTTGTAACATTTTGGTGTTACTTTTCTAATGCTTCAGTAATGTATTACAAATTTGCCATCTGTGTTATATCCATTACAGAAGTGTTCTTTGATGATATTTAATTTTTAAATATACTGCTTTTTTTGTTGCGTAGGTTGGTAGGTGGGGAGTGGGTGGTTGGTTGGGGTGGAATGGGTATTCAGGGTTTGGGCAGGGTTGTTGTGAGCTTGGGTGGAGGGGGATTGGAGTTGATTTAGGCTCAATGGAGGTGCTTGGGTGCCTAACTCATGTGTAGTCATAACTGAGCACTTAACATGCAGACATTATTTGTGTGCATGTTTATTGCATACTGTCAAACAGAAATGAGCTGACAGCCATCCTGTATGTTTATTATATATGTAACTCTGATTGTTTTTGCTTCTTCTCATTCGGTGATATGGCACCCAAGAAGACATCTGCACCTTTAAGCTACCTTATAGTTTTACGGAAAATTAAGCAATTATCCAGGGCTTGGAGCCATGGAGTTTTTCTCTTAGGGAAAGGTAGAGGTGACCAATCTGCCCAAGACAGGATATGACAGCAGGTGTTCAATGACCTTAATGCAGTTAGAGGCAATGGGAGATCCTACTCCAAGATAAGACACCTGGCAACTAACATAATAACCTTTACCTGCTGTAGGGCCACTGCAATTGCCTGGGCACAGGTGGCTGGGGAGGTGATCCTGCTATAGAACTACCACTAACTGAAACTGAGGAGTTATTGTCCACTCTCAGAAATGAAGATAGCTCGTCAGAGGGTAATACCATAATCAGACCCAGAGTGTCACAAGATGACCTTGCAGGTATACAAGAAACAAAAAGTGCCACTGTTATATCTTTATATGCATATTTCTCAGATGTCATATATACACACACACACACACACACACACACATATAGATATATATATATCTATATATATATATATATATATATATATATATATATATATATATATATATATATATATATATATATATATATATATATATATATATATATATATATATATATAAATGTGTATATATATATATATATATATATATATATATATATATATATATATATATATATATATATATATATATATATATATATATATATATATATATATATATATATATATATATATATATATATATATATATATATATATACACACACACACACACACACACACACACACACACATATATATATATATGTATTTATTTATTTATTTTATTTTACATTTGTTAACTGGGGGTGTCTGACTGAGCCGAAAAGGCCCTTTTTCAGCAGAGGCCCGGGGAGAAAAGCTCCACAAAGAAAAATTACAGACACATTTAGTTATTTAGACATGATCAATATACCCACAAATTACAAGAGACATGTTTTTACAGTGGTATGCGGCACAAACAGTTACAGTGGAGAGAACAATCAAAAAAATATTAATTTTAAAAATAAAGGTAAGTAATAGATTTGTGGTGTACGGCTGAACTTTGGAACGTAGGTAGAATACATACATAGTACACAGGTACAGTACATACATTGTAGATTAGCCAGTGTTTGTGAGTAAGATTGAAAAACTATTATCAATTGCTCTAGATTTAGTATGTATATGTTATCCGCTTTCACTAGCCTGGGGATCAATCATGGCACTGCCAACTTTGCTTGAGATGTTGCCTGATGAGGTCTTTAAAGGAGGCTTTGGATGATGTGTTTTGAATGCTAGTAGGGACAGAGTTCCATTTTTAGCCACCGAACTACTATATAGTGCATCTCCAAAGCTATTGTAGCTGTTGGTGACTTCTAGTAGTAGTTTGCTTGATGATCTAAGAGACCTTTTGGCTGAGTGATGTTGTACTAGGTTTTGAGGGCAGGACACTTATTGGGGAGGTAATAGATAGAATGACAGAGGCAGAGCTGATTGTAGGTTAGGAGGTTGGGCAGTTCAAGCCAGTGGAGCTGTCTCAAAGCAGTACAGTGATGAGTTCTATATGAGCAATTTGCAGCAAAGCGGGCAATTCTGTTATAGCAAGCTTCCATTTTGCTTAGTTCAGTTTTGTTGAGATTAGTCAGAATGGGAGATGCATAGAGTAGGGTGGATAGAAGTTGGGAGCGAGCAATGGCTGATCTTGTGTTGTTGGTAAGAAATGGTTTGATACGGTAGAGTGACCCCAGTTTGGCATGTACTTTTTTAATAGTTAAGTTCAGATGACTTTCAAATTTTAAGTGGGAGTGTATGGTTATTCCCAATAGCTTAGCCTGTGCCACTGGAGCAATTGGAGTAGCATTTGTGAAGTAGATAGTGAATTGACTGTTAGTGTTTTTGTTAGAACTGGTTATAATCATAAGCTGAGTTTTCTTTGGATTGAGGATAAGTTGGGCTTTGGTAAGGTAGTTTTCAACGTCAGAGAATGCTAGTTGAGTTGTTTGTAGGAGGGTGGGAATGTTTTGTGCAGCACAGATTAAGGTAGTGTCATCTGCATACTGAATTATAGATGCATTCTGTGTGGAGGTGTGGAGGTCATTTGTGAAGACTGTGAATAGTAGTGGTCCTAAGATAGAACCCTGTGGGACTCCTATAGTTATGGGCAGCTGAGGAGAGAGAATTTTCCCATTTCACAGCTTGGTACCTGTCAGTTAAGTAGCTTTGGAACCAGGTACGAGTGGAATTAGATAGATGATATTGGTTTAGTTTGTTTAGCAGGATTTGGTGTGAGACTGTGTCAAATGCTTTGGACATATCCAAAAAAAGAGTTGACACTTGCAGGCCTTCATTTTTGAGACGGTTTACTGTGTCTGTGAAGCAGAGGAGAGCTGTAGTGGTACTATGGGCAGGTCTGAAACCATGCTGAGTAGGTGACAGGATGTTGCAGTCTAGGAGATAGTTTAGCATCTGGGTATGGATGCATTTTTCTTGGATTTTGGCCAGGGGGGAGAGTAAAGCAATGGGTCTGTAGTTTTTAAGTTCAGTGGAGGTCGCGCCTTTATGTATGGGTGTAACATAGGATATTTTCCAGAGTTTGGGCACATAGTTTTCAACAATTGATCTGTTTATGAGAGTGGAGACTGGGATAGCAATAGCATCTGCTGTGAGTTTCAAGAAATAGCTGGGGAGTAGGTCAGCTGCTGTTGATGAGGTTTTTAGTTTGGAGAGCATGCTTTTGATTGAAGTGGTGGAAACTGTTTTGAGGGTAAAGGTTGTATTAGTGTTATTTGTGTTGGGGGGGATAGTGAGGAAGGAACTGTCCTGTGATACTAAGGATAGAATTGAGTTCACAAAGTGGGAGTTGAATTGTGTTTCGATGGGAACTTTAGTGTCAGGGGTGGTTGGTTTGGGGGTAGCCTTTTGGGTGGATTTTAGTAGCTGGTTTACATTTTTCCAAAATTTTTGCTGGTTGTGTTGGTATTTAGTTTGTAATGTTGTGTAGTAGGATTTTTGTCCAGCCTAATGCATTTTTTGCACGGTTGCGCAGTTCTTGGTACTTAGTTAGGCTTTGTGTTTCTTTGTTTTTTGATAGTAACGCCAGGCAGTGTCTCTGGACTTGAGGATTTGTTTGGTTTCTTTACTGAGCCAGGGGTTTGTAGAGGTTCTAACCTTGATTTTGCACAATGGAGCGACAGTGTCTAGGTGTTGTAGAAATGTTTTGTTGAAATATGCTACAGCCTGGTCAAGTGGGAGGGTTTTTAGGGGTCCAGTCACAGTTACACAGTAAAGTGTTGAGGAGCTCAGGAGAGAATTTTTGTGTTTCTAGTGGATATATAGTTAGTGGTTTTGCATATGCTTGTTCTACTATGTATAAAGTATATTATGTTGTGGTCACTTAAGGTGTCTGGGAGACTGCCTGTGTGAGGGTACAATGTGGGGTTGTTAGTTAGGACCCAGTCAAGGATGGATTCCCTTTTAGATTTTTTATCACACCTAGTTGGAATTTGGACTAGCTGCTGGTAGCCATGGAGATTTATTATATTACTTATATATATATATATATATATATATATATATATATATATATATATATATATATATATATGGGTTTACGTTCAATTACAGAAATCCTGGAAGATCAAAGGCCATGATATTGAGACCAGAAAGCCAAAGGCTGGAGATACTGAAAGTGCAGATGATCGAACGGCAAAATACTCAAATTTAGAGTCCTAAGTGTCAGAAGAATAAAATTTAAAGGGGCAATATCATAGTAGCGATACTGCAGTAGGAAAGCAGTAGTGTGTTTGTTAGTGCGATATGTCCCTTTAAAGTTTTTATAGCAAGTTAGTTTACCATCCTCTTGGTAGTAGTGGATGTGTGTACTGTACAATGAGGTAAGGAAAGAGGGTATGCCATTTTCTCCACTGTAGTGCAATCCTGGAGTTGGTATATATATATATATATATATATATATATATATATATATATATATATATATATATAAATAATTAGGGGGGTGTGGGGGGCATAGCCCCCTTACAAAGATTAGATTTAGTCAGTATGGTTTCATGAGGAAAGATTTGTTAGTAATTATTTGATGTTGTGCAGGGTTTCACTGTGTGTTTTTATGTATTTTCTGTTGTTTGTTTGTTTTATATGGTACTGCTTTGGTGTACTGGTTTGTATGTACAGTTTGCATGTTCAGGTTTCATATTTTGCAAGTTAGTGATTTGCAATTTCAGTATTTTCATGTTTCGGCTTGTGGTCTTCGGTCTTCCGGGATTTCGGTAATTAAAAGTAAACCCACATATATATATATATATATATATATATATATATATATATATATATATATATATATATATGGGTCTACGGCTTTTGGTGAAATACATTTGGTCGAAAATTATTTCAGGCAGCCCACTTCACCGAAAATGCATTTCACTCAAATCCCATTTGGTCGAATTCCATTTGGTCGAAAGTGGAATATAGCCCCTGCCCCACTGCAGTACGACCCTGGAGTGAGAATATAAAGTAAGGGGGTGGGGGGCATAGCCCCCACAAAGTTGCAGTCATGCACTATTATACATATGTGCATCCATTAAAAATACATTGAAACATATAATGTCAGTAAAAACTAGTTGCAAAATGTGGGGGGGGGGCTATGCCCCCCCCCCTTACTTTATATTCGCACTCCAGGGTCGAACTGCAGTGGGGCAGGGGCTATATTCCATTTTCGACCAAATGGAATTTGACCAAATGAGCTTTCCATCAAATGAGCTTTCAATGAAATGGGCTGCCTGAAATCATTTTCGACCAAATGTAATTCGACCAAAAGCAGTAGACCCAAATATATATATATATATATATATATATATATATATAGCCATTAAGAACTGTATAGGTCAGACTATAGTCATGCAGAAAAAGTGGAGTTTGCTTTGGATTGAGGGGGCAGCCAAATATTCATTAACTCATTTTATGAGAATTTTTTAATCTTCACTTTTGAGAGGAACTGGTCTCATTTTCTTGTTTCATTTGCATTCTGGTACATAGCAGACTTCTTTCCATATAATTCCTTTCATACAGGTACTTCTGGGTTGTAGGCTGCCAGCCCACCTGCACATGATAAGTGCACATTTTTGTTAATTGTTAATAATTTATATAGGGTAGATTCAGACGTATATGACAGCAAAGCTTTTGTACTTTAGCATCTGTTATGAAGTTTAACTTATCCGAGTTATAAGGACAATATGTAATCAATGTTATTCTCTTTTTTCTGTTTGTTGTGTTTATTGCTTGTTACCACAGGCAATCCTGAGAGTGGCACTGTGGAACTCCTACCAGCTGATGTCAGAGTGTTAATAGGCTCTAATGATACTGATGGTGATAAATGTCTGGGGTGCAGAGGGTCAGTCTGATACTGAGGCTGTGACTCCCATATCCCCTGATCATATTTTGGACATGGTCAGTGTGCCTATGCACACCCAGGACACAGAGACCTCTGATATAGGACAGCTTGAGGCTGACACAATTGATCAGGCTAGTGTGGTTACTCTGGTTGCAAAGCAGGTTACCTCTCCTTGTAGGTATTGAGAGGATGTAGTGCCATACAGGAGGATTGGTAGGAGCTGTTGGAGGAGGTCTGCTTTCCACTGTCTGCCTGAAACTGGTTTTCCATTAGAGAACACCAAACATATGTGTAGGGCTGTAGTGGAGGCACAGGCAAGTTCCACCCAGACCTCAGAAGAGATAGTGCTACTACTGAATGTTGTGCATTCTGATGTGAATGATTTCCTAAACCATATGGGCATCCCCTTAGACAGGATAAACAGCACTCTGGATCAGGCAATTTCTGTGATGGAAAGCCTGTTGTGGGAGGGTGTACATCCATGTGGCCGGAGAGTTGCTCTGTCTTCTGGTGTTAGTAGATGTGGTCATGCAAGATCCCACTTCCGCAGTAACATTACTTCCACTGATCCATCAGTGATTGTGGTGTCCATATCCAGAAGTTGTAGACCACAGAGCAATGGTTCTGGACATAATCCTGATGAGAGTTCAAGCAGCACACATCAGTCACATTCAGGTAGCGTGCTAACTTCTAGCCAGGGTCATGAAAGCAACATGGTCAAGGGCAATAACACTGAGCTGAGTAGACTGCCATGCATGTCTCACACCTGTCCAAGATGCCATGACATAGTGCTAGCACAGTGATGATTGTGTCCAAGCAGACATACACAAATAGAAAATAATTCACTTGCCCATGCCACTTTACAGACATGCAAACTATCTAAACAATACTGTTGAGTGCTAAACATCTGTTGTTACTGGCTCTGAACACTGTATACTCTGTTTCTTGCTTGCACGTACTCACTTCTTTGGTGTCAATTTTGCCCTCCTACCCCCCCCCCCCCACACACACACACACACATATACACATACCCTGTGCAAATGACGATGGCTGTGCCCTGCCCTTGGCAGATGTCTTTGTGACTTCTGGTTACATATAAGTTTTATGCATACGGTAGACAGCTGATGATTGCTTAGTCACAAGATTTGATTTATCAATATGGATTGCACAGCTAAAGTTGTTGATTTCTTGTCCCTACTAATTTGTGAATGGCTTACTGCTATATTGTTGTACAGTACTGTATTTTATTACAGCATTGGAAGCATTAGGTACTTCATTCTTGCTTTTTGGTACAGTCTTGCAAATGAGGGTATAATTAATCTATTCATTGCTTTTTGGACTGTGGTCATTTTAAATGATGCAAACTATTGCTTCTAATACATACCTGTTCTGTTGCAAATATCTTACAGAGGAGATATTACTGTTATAACATATTTCCTTAGAAGAGTAATTAATTATATAACCTTTTTGTAACAGGTTCTACACTTGCACTTGTCAGTATTGCAAGTAACAATAGTGTTCCTGCCTGATACCCTCTCAAATCCTTAAGCCAACTGAATATCATATGCTGTTTCTTTATCTGCCTCTGTCTTTCCATAATTACTTGTATTAGGAGTTCCAAATCAGATTTACAGTAACCCAGTTTTGGACATGACCAAAAATATGTGCCCATCCCCCCAAGTATCTTGAGAATATCGCCAACATGCTGGACTTATCCCTATGAACACCTTCTGTAATCTTTCTGGTGTGTTGAAATACTTGTGCAAGCACTTCCATCCAAATATTGTAAATATCCTGGATCGCTTTGCCCTTATAGAAGCAAGGCAGATTTCCATTGAATATCTTTTCCAATTTTAACCTTCCAGTGTTGCTTCCACTTTGGAGTTCTCATCAAATTGTTTTCTAGTAGCCCTCTGTATAACTTACTTGTCAATGTTCTAGTTTTCTAATTTTTTAATTCTTTCTAGCTTTCCCTCGTCTTGACCCAGCCATTTCTCTCTTTTGGTTCCATTGCTATCTGATTGACAGGCAGCAAGCAGTCAAATGGAAACAAAATGTTTCCTCCTTCCTCCCTGTTATTTGTTGGCATGATACTAAGATCAATATTGTCTTTGCTCTTATTCAACATTTTTATGAAAAAGGTACATACTACCACCAACCTCATTAGAATAGTTCAATGACTCATCCCTTATATGTGTAGCCGCATCCCTACTATCATGTCAGAACATTACCCAAAATTCTTTCACTGCAATCAAAACTTGGCTAAAATATGCAAATTTACTTTTAAATCCTAAAAATACAAAATGCACGATCTTCCCACTTAAATAATATTCATATGAAACACATTCTTTTGAAATAACTTCATCCAACAAAACAAAATTTGAAACTGCAACCCAAACAACACGTCTAGGCATACTAATAATCCAAACAAAACGTCTGGGCATACTAATTCAAATTAACATCAAATTTGGCCAACACATATTGCAAGCCATTAAAATACACCAGTTACTTGGCTTCCTCTATTAAACCAAACACTACCTGACAGATGATGCAAGACAAATACTACCATCTACCTTCTTTCTTTCATCCCCACTATACGACGCACCGATTCTTACAAATCTATTACACTTAAAGGTAAACTTTCTGCCTGTTACAGTAAAGTAGTCAAATTTGCTGCCAGCCTTATGTGTAAGACTCATCATTGCAGAGGCCTGAAACAAGTAAATTGGCATGACTTATCCAAATATTTTACATACTTACAGCTCATTACTGCAGAAAATATTATACATGAACCAGAAAAATATCTAACACTAAAAGATAGCCTGCACTCTGTGAGTAGAGACATTTGCTCATCCAATAAATTCTTTGTAGGCACAACAGAGCGTAATAACGTAATAGGTAACTCACTATAATCCCATTACATACTTAAACTCTAAACACCATCCTTACATATCTAAAACAGACCATGAAACATTCTACCTTCAAGCTCTTTTTAAAACATAACCTAAACCACATGTGGTTGTACAAATGCTCCTCACCTGGTAAACTCTATTTTCCTTTGTCTGCTTAAACCCCCATGTTCCTTTATAAACTTTATAAACCTTTCTACCACTCCTCAAAAAATCACCTTACATTTCAATTTCTTTCTGACCTTTCCACTTTCTTCATCTCCTTCAAATACTATCTATCACTCTCTTACATGTACCCTACTATTTTTCTCGCACTATCCTTGACTCCTCAGCTATACAATGCCTCTCTTCCTCTTCAAGCTTTAACTACTATTTACCTACCAACTAATGTCACTCACTCATTACCTCAATTTTTATTTATCCCAAATATCTATGGTGTAACCCTTCTTACCAATGTCTTATATCTAATGTCTACTTGTCACATGTATTGCACATGAACTGTTTACATGCTAAATGTGTTATACTTGAAAGATAATTCATAATGTTACAGCAGAAGAAATGCCCTTATGCAGTGTCACTATAGAACAATTACCTGTTTTTATCTAGATGTCAGAACAATTTGCATGATATATATTTGTTAAAAGATTGTTGTGTCATGAGTATCTTAAATGTATCTGCTGGAGCTTTTCTTTCTTGTTTATTGATGAAAATTGGCTTTGTCCATTTGGACTTTCCAAGTGGACAAAGACAAATAAATCAATAAATAAGCAGTGGTTCCAAGATCCATTCAATCATCTACCAGTAACCTTATTACCTCTGGTATTGTGTTTCCCTTTTGCTTTACGTCTCTACCCTTTCTATCCAGAGCTATGAACAATGAGAGAAATATCATGTATATTTCTCTTTGATCAAAGACAGATACATCATCATGTATTCATTAAACAAAATGTCTGTCATACCTGATTAAAACTTAAATTTCTGTGTCCCTGTTTTAGGTGTCCCCAGCAAACTGTGCCCTGTTGCCTTTTGCTTCAGCTTATCTTAAAGATAGTATTTGTAGTCCCCTTGTGCAATTCTATCCCTAGGTGAACTATCTCTAACTTCCACTCTTCATATTTACTCTATTCTATCCCTTGGTGGTGGTTTTACAGACATCCTTTAATATCTGTTCACATTTGGCTTTGCTATTGTACACTAACATTGAGCCTCATCACTTCTGGCTCCTCTCCCTCCGCATTATTGCCAATTATTTTCAGCCTGAAGTATGTTTTTTATTTTGAAGTAAATAAGTCAACCTTAATTGTATAGCTCTAATATATATTTTTTTTCAAATCTGGGACTGCCAAACCACTTACCTCCCTTGGTAGAATCATTTTACCCAAGCTTATCCATGGACTTTTTATCATTCCAGAAGAATTTCATCATCTTGTGTTTTATTTTTAACCATGTCTCCATAAGAGCATTCTGGCTCCTTCAGAACAACCATATTCCCAAATACCTCATTCTAAATTGACCCTAAAATTATGGATATTGCCAAACTATTTCATAAGTAAGACTAAAGTTAATTGGGATATATTCTCTTTCATTAATCTTATATCCAGATATTATGGAAAACTCTTGCAAAACTGTAGATAGATTAGGAAGGAATAGTCAGGCAGGCACAACATTATATCATCAGCAAATAAAACTAGTTCTTCTTGTCTATTAACCAATTGAACTCATATATTACTTTGTCTTATCTTCTGTTCTAATTTTTCCAAAGTGCAAAAAAATATGGACACTGGGGCATTCCTATCTCATAGCTTTTTCTAAATTAAAGGACTTGGTGAGGTTACCATACAATTTTTACCCTGATATATTTGAATCCAAACCTCCTCATAGCCTTTAACACATATACCCGGTGGGCTCTATCCAGCCCGTTGTCATTATCTGCAGTATGCTTACCAGGAAGAGTGAAATAACCACCATCTCAGCTTCCTTCTGAATTAGACGAGTTCTAACAATGTTATCACAGAACTACCTTCCAGTTACAAACCCATATTGATCTAAATTTATAAGTCTACCTATTACCTTTGTAAATCTGACAGCCAGTATTAACATAAATGGCTAACAGTCATGGTTAAGTGTTGATATCAACCTGTATGAGATGGCTTCTTTAATGCACTTTTCTTCCATGACCTTATTAAATAATATTGTTCATATCTCGAACAACACCCCCCCCTTTCTTTCCACAGTTTTATAGGTAGGCTGTCTGGTTCTGGGGACATACTAGTAACTAGGTTACTCATTCTGTCCCTTATCTCTTCCAGTGTAATTGGTTTCAGTAACTCTGCCTCTTCACTGCTTAGTTTTGATAAATTTAAATCTGTGAAACAATCTTCCACCCTTTGTCCCCAGTTATTCTCTTTCATTTGCCTACTCCTCAAACACTGATAAAAGGTCCGTAGTACTTCAGCAACTTGCCTAGATTCATTCTAGAATAGTGCTGTGACCTCATCTTTCATTTTCACCATGTCCCTCTCCACCTTTTGGCACTTGAGCTTATCCAGTAAAAACTTCTTCATCTTTGGAGATATCTTTGGGGGGATCTCATTAAAAAATAATAAATAAATAAATAAATAATAACAAATATTCTCTCACAAATATCATTAAGTATTTGTCCACCTTTCTCCTAAATATTTTCCTTTCATCTTTTAGTGTGGACCCATCCTTTTGTCTTCATAGGATCATAGGAGGTTAATAGGTTAATGGCCCAAGGGCCTGTACAAGCCTAGCCAAGTTCAACCCATGTTCCCAAGGGTGTCTTGTTCAAGCAGACACCAACATCAGCATCTAATTGCCCCTGTTTAAGAGGGACACAGGCGGAACCTCTGGAGTGAATTTCTGGTTACCCATCCATTAATTCAAATTGCACTTAAATAGGGCCAATGAGGGGCTTTGTTTAACATGAATAGGAAGCTTGTTCCAAATGTGCTTTTTTTCTTCAAATGCCTCAGTTTTGCAAATTTTCTTTATTCTTCCTATATGCATCTCTCTGTTAACCTCATACTTTCTTCACCGTAGAGCATATCATATTTTTATCTTTAATCTTTCCCATTCTGTCACTAGTAAATATACCCTTCTACTCATTCATTAGTAGCCTGTGCAGTAGAGAATGTATGTACTGTTCATGCTTTTGGTATTTCTACCAACACTGGAAGAATCTCTAGTGATTTTCCCTGTCTGTCATACTGGAATTTTAGTTCTGTACTTACTACAGCATAATTAGAAAGTATTGCTGGGTGGGTCTTAATACCTTTAACTAGATATGCATGTTCCACAGTTATATAAATTCTGTTCACACTTGTTCAAGCCATGTGTCTCTATAAATAAAACAAATATTCTCCTATCCTTTTATTTAGACTTGCTGTATATCTATGTCCATAGATTTAATAGTAAGCCCATAGAAATCTCCATTTTTGTGTTACTACCTGATTCATTGATCCCTGGTCAACATCCTCTCTATCTGCTACTATATTACAGTCTCCTGCACTATCCACATTCCCTGCAGAAAGCCAGTTATTTCATTTCAACACGATAACACAATATTTGGTATTCATTAAACAGCTCTACACAATGTGTACAGTTGCCAACCACTGGAAAACAACATAGTATGCCAATTAAGGGATAAAGAGCTTAGTACATGCTAATTAACCTATCCAATATGGCATAGCTATTGAGGAAGCTATAAAGCAATTGTATAAACTTGGCATAGGCATTTGTCATGTACACCAAAACCTTTTGGAATACAGGCACAATTGCACTTGAGACAAACATGTTAGTGGTTGCGGTTGCTATAATAATAATAACATAATAATGCTCTATGTGCCAAATCTCAAGGAAGAAGACAAAGAAGACAGGTGTTTAGACCCCATTTAACTTATCATGGACTGCATGAAAAGCAGAAATCATTGACTGATATAAGGTGGGTAAGGAAACACTGGAGAAAATATGGAACCTCTTCCACCCCCACCTCATGCCCAATGGAAATCATGGAGAACCCATCCCAATAGAAACAAAGGTATGTTTAGGATTATATATCCTAGCTACTAGTACTTTCCAGAGACCCACAGGGGATATATTAGGGTTGTCATAGGCATCAGCCTTTAGATTATTACATCAGTCTCTTTTTTTAAACACAATGCTACTTCATGCAAGGGAGCATATCTGTTTCTCACAAACACCACAGGAGACAACAAGAGATTTCAGGAATTTTATGCAACAGCATATTTCCCTTACATGTTGGGGGCCACAGATTGCAGACACATAGAAAAAAAAGCCCCACTCGAGGAAGAGGGAAGGAAGTACATCAACAGAAAAAGTTTATACTCTATTTGTCTGTAATACCCAAGGAATCATATACAATGTCTGTGCAGGTAACTCAGGCAGTTTCTATAACTCACAGATATGGCACACGTAAGCTATACATTAGGTTTGCTAGGGGTGATATTCTCAATGGTACCTAGTGAGGGGTGCAGGTTATGCACTGGAGCAGTGGCTCATAACACCCATCAGAAACAACTCAACCAAGCAAGGATGCAACGAGGCCCACACTCAAACTAGGAATATGACAGAATGTGTGTCTGATTGCTTAAATCAAGGTTCTAGTGTCTAGACACATCAGTATGACCCAAGTACCTGTGCCAAAATATTTACTTTCTGTGCCATGTTACACAGTGTCATTTTCAGGAAATAGCTTCAATAAGGACAGCAAGGGGCAGGACCACAATTTCAAGGCCCAGAGGCAGGGCCAGCAGCAGGAGATACAGATGAGGAGTCTGAAAGAGAACCACCAGCTGCAGATAGTGCTAGCAGTGGAGGTGTACACAGTATGCCCTGGCTCTGACTAATAGGGAAATGTTAGTACACACAGTCACTAACTATCTTAAAGTCAAGGATCCCATGCACATACACATGTGTGGAATAAGTAAACGTGCTGATTCACTCAGGGATGCACATACGAAGAGAAGGATCCAGGTCTGGATTACACATGAAGGCTGCACTCCCTTAGTGTTTGCACCTGGAGCAGCTCTCATGGTCTACCCCTTGCATTAGTATGCCCCTGTCTTTCATGTTTGCATTTATTTTTGAACTTTGCTGTTGTTTCTCAATATGTATTTTATATTTGTATATATATATATATATATATATATATATATATATATATATATATATATATATATATATATATAGATAGATAGATAGTGTCACACTTATATAATTATTGCATTTTGGATTACTAGTTTTATAAAATGGTCTCACATTACCTTTTGTTAGCTTATGTTTTCAATGGTCCTCTTTAAACACTTTCAGACTGGGAGTTTAATTGTTGGCACATGTCTTGGCATCCTGTTGAATAGCTGGATTTATTAGAAGGAACGATTCATGAGAGTAACAGATTATACAAGCCATATTGCAACTATGTCCTCTTAGCATGCATGTAAGGAGTATGCAGTGTGCCTGGGACCCACTGCATGATGTCACTGTGTGCCCCATTGCTGTTTTGGTAAGACATCTATATTGGGGCTGAATGGTGCAAAGTTCAAGAACATACAGATGTGTTGCAATGTGTATGGCTGCACGGTAGTTGAACTGCATGCAGTTCAGCTTGCACACATGTACATCCTTAAATTAAATATGTAAGTAATAGTTAACTAGGTATGAGGACTGATACTGCTTCCTGTCCTGCATATACTGAAGTTATTCATTTCACAAAGCACAACTATAATCGTCCATCTAGATTTGAACCTTAATTCAACAAATCTGTTGTAAAAACTCAATTCACAGCAAGTGTTAGGGATAATCTTGTCTTTTATTATTTGAAAAAAGTAAGGTAAAAATTGTATGTACCATTTGCTAACTATACTGAAAATGAAGGGCAATTTATTTGTTCATTTGTTTTGTTATTATTTTTTTTGTTTGTTTTTATACTTCTTTAGATGAAATGTGACTGAATTATCAGAATATCCAAAGTACAGCACCAAAATACATTTTTGAACTATGATTTTTAAATGATAAAATCAGTTTTGTTAAGCACAAATTATGGGACAATTACAAAAGCAGAATAAGCCATAGTGATGGTGTGTGCCCCAGTTTTATTTTGTGTGATACTGTCTGTAATACAGCCATACTGCATGGGACAGGATTGATCTTAATATGCGTTACTATTCAGGATTGTGGGTACATGCACTAATTAATAGTTATTCTTGAGTCCATGTCCCATGCTTATTAAAGTGCTGCTGGAACCATGTCTTGTAATTTTCAACAGCAGGGAGGCACATAGTACCCTGATCCTGTTTCCTTCTCCAGAAGTAAATGTTAGTTACCAGCTGCAATAAACTACCCTTTAGTATAACTGCTGCTACTTGATCCTGGGTCAGTGGTGAGGAAGATTTTCCCAGTTTACAATGTAATTTTACACTAAAGGTATAATATATAAATTCTATCAGATGTGATAATGAAGATGACACCTGCCATGCTTGAAATCCATTTTTTGTACTTTTACAAAACATTTTTTTGTATTATTTATACTTTGTTGACCAGGTTATTCCCGCTAGGCTAGTAAACAATTTTCAGGGGAGATATGAGATTGGATTGATCCTGAATATGGGAAATTTGGCCAGGGCATCATGGAAATTCCCCTATTGTTTTCATTAAGTACTAAGGGACCTTTTACTTGCACCTGAGCTACCTTCAACTCAGACAGATGGAGTCTCAGGCTATCATCACATCCAAAGTATAGCACACTCAGGAGTGCAGTACCCCTAATGGTACACCTCAGTGAGAGTAATGGAAAAGGTAGTCCAGCCACCTGAGGAGGGAGTAGAACCCACACACGTCTAATCTTCTAGCCCCAAAACTGTGTGAGCTATCTATTGACCCACAAACATATGACACTTATACACAATGATTCTGGTAAGTTCTCTGTATTGTAATTCCATTCAGGCAGTACTGAAAAGAATGAAATGGAAGTAAAATAGCCTTGGAATTGACAGATACACATTTGATAACTGAGTTCAGGGTCATATTTTTTCTCTATTCAGACTTCATTATAGTTTCTTGTCTGCATTGTAGGTTTTTATTTTGTGATTTATGAAGTAACATCCTTTATCACAGATAGCACAGTATTAGAACAAATAGGGTGCAGAACAGATCACGTGCATTCATAATGTGTGCTTTTTATGATGAAGGCACAAATGCCTTGTCAAACTTCTCTGTAAATTAGTATTGTTATTGCAAAGAGTAACCTCTCATTACAATCCGGGGAGCTTATCAGAATTACTGAATATAAGTGTGACATTTGAAACATTCATGCGGCTTGCTTCCATAAATTACATTAAAGGTCAAAATTGATTATATACTACATTTACATATGGTAACAGCATTTAGTGGATAATAAGAGTTCTGAAACAGGAAATATATTCATTTGTCAAAGTCAAAGGCTTCAGCATGAAATGGCTGCTGACACAGAAATATGATGCAGCACCATTTATTTAGATCTCTGTGATCCAGAACACACATCTATCCCGGTATAAGATCTGTCAGCTTCTGTTTTTGACATACAGTTATCTACTTTTGAAAGATGCAAAAGATACCAAATCATTTTAGTCAGTATTTTTAAACGTCTTTATTAAACATGGCATATTTTAAAAGGTGACATCATAAGCAGGCTGCATCTCTGGCGGCCAGACGGTCATGGCCGTCTGGCTACACAAGTTGATCAGTCACATGAGGAGGTGCTCCAGGGTGCCAGTGTGGGTATCTAGCTGCTAGTCCAGCTCAGTCCACACTAGCTAACACATCTCATGCAAGGTGACCCAGGAGGTTCCCTACACACCCCTTGCTGATGTTCAGTAGCATAGCAAGGGTGGGTTGAAGGGTGCAGCTGCTTCAGGCACAAAGTATTAGTGGGCTCGATCGGCTGATCCTAATGATTCTTAAATCACTTTTAAATGATGGTATTACATTTACA